>NC_071508.1:62634173-62676673 GCF_027887155.1 Malaclemys terrapin pileata
GGGACATGGGGCACGCGACCCGGATGGTACCCCGGTACGTCGGTGCCAGGACAGCCTACGCAAGGTAAGGCAGATCCCAGTCAGATGCGCTTCTGGGCTTTGCAAAGCTTGTCAACAAAAGGGCGCCTCTCCACACAGCCTCGTCTGAGCTCTCCGATGTCAAGCAAAGGCGAGCATGGACGTTGATTATCTGCGCTGTGAATTTCCCCACAGAAAAAATATGTCAAGTGAGGTTCACTACATCCCTGAGGCTTTTACAAAGGCAGCAGTTTTTGCAATGTCCCCCCAATGTATCCCTGTTGAAATGAATATTTTACCCCTTTCCAAGAAATCTACTTACTGTTATAGCAAAATCTCCCATTTAAATGCACCGAGAACCACCCTCTTGTAGGAGTATGACAAGTTAGCTCGCTGACAGACTGCGAGGTAAACATGATTGTATCATATTGCGCTTTACTGTAATTGACAAATGATGTGACTGTGAGTAGAACGCATATGGAATGATGGGGAAATAAATGCAGGTATGCGGCGCACCTACAGTATAAGGAAGCGTTGGGGCTGATTAGCTGATTGGTTTCCAGTTTGGTTCTTAAATTTTGCATTCAGAATCCTGCTTTTCGGTAAAAAAGTGCCAGTGAAATAGCAACGCGGACCTGGCGTATGTGGGGGAGGCGCCTGAGCTATTGATTTGATCCTTCACCTTGTATCAGCCTATTAATTAGAGTTTCTGCTCAACATCCAAGCTGGCTTTTTGTGTGAGCGTCTCTAAACCCAGAGAGATTGGCCACACTGTAAGGTAACTGTAGGGTTATCTCTGTAGGGTTGATTATTGTCCCTCCTCAGTGGACCTGAAACAACTTTGTAAATATAGGAACCTGTTTATCCTGAAGATTAATAGGTATTTGTTGTAGGAATGACAAGGGGATAATATAAAGGATAATGGGATGGTCTGTTACATACTTAAGATGGTTAATGGCTCCTTTTTGAATACAGTCTCTGTTCAGGCTCAGACCTTTCCCTAGCTGTGGTCAGTTCTTTAGAAGAGGTGTCTATCCAACAACCTGCTTTTTGTTTTCCCCCCCGCAAGAAAAAAAATCAGTAACAGTATGCGGAATATCTGGTACAAAGGATGTTTCTGTCACACGCAAGAATTTGTTATGGGAACAATTCTGTCGCTATGTAATTGCTCATTAGAGATCGTTTTGTTTCTCATTAAGGCGACATGAATAAGCGTCTAGTTGAAGGAGACAGCTGTAGAAATGTTCCACAGGAGACCTCTGGACACGATATGGCACCGCTTGCCAATTAGACATGTCAGTTTTAAGAGAAGAAAACAATCCATGAAGGACACTAGAAAGATAGAGAGCAAAGCTCTCGCCTTTTTTGTCTAATATCATCTCCTTCTTTGGAACTGGGAGAGTCCTAATGATCGCCCAGTCCCTGGCTAGCTCAGAGAGAACTCAGCCGAAGTAATGGGTCCCGCACATTTACCTGTGGGCTCAAACTTTTCCAGACAGCCTTTAGTGTTCTCGGTTTGTCAGGAGATAGAAAGGGCATTAGAGAGTAACCGAGGCTTGCCCGGGGAAGGGAAGGCTAACTAGCGTCCGAGTGCCCTTAATCACTCCCTTAGCCCTGGGGCTGCCTTGTTCCTGCACGGCCTGGCCCTTTGCTTCTGCGGAGGGGGAATGTGGATAAAGGAGCCAACCGTGGCCAACCTATACTTTGTCTATGGATTCTAGATGAGCTGTAGAATTATATATAGAACTCCGCATCTATATGTGCAACCTAATCTATATGCCTGTAGCTAAACTGGCTCGCTATAGCTAACTCATATGATATACGTATAGAATCTACCCTGTGTATAGACAGCTGTCTAAAATGTCTCTGTGTAACCTGTATGCATACAAGTGTCATCTGCCCTGTGTCGCTGTCGCTGTTTGGAGACATCTAAGCTGATGTCTAGCCAACTTACAGACCCGGGTCCCACACTGAGTGGTATTCTCCGTGGGTTTTGACTAGTCATTGCTGGTTTCATAATTCATTTGAATTATTTAGCTGGGTGAAGGTTGGATTTGATCAGGGTGGAGCCCCCACCCAAGGCTGCGTCCCCTCTCCATAGTACCCAGTCAGGCGGAAGGGGCAGGGGTGGGGGAACGATCTCGTTTTGGGTGCCTGTAGGTGAAATGTTTCCAGTTTAACCTCCTCAGTCTTTAGGATCTTTCTCTCCCCCCCCCTTTTTTTTCTTGTTAAATCAAATTACAGGTTGTTCAGAGCCCCGTATTGTATCAACTAAAATGAGTGTCATTTTCGTCAATAGAATTCAAAATTGTTCAGGCACTTTTTTCCTCTCTCTGGGTTTTAGAAAACGTGTTAAATGTAGAGATCAGTGCGGGATGCGAAGCTACACCCATGTGTCAGAGCAGCACTCCGAACAGTGAAACCTCTCCGCATCCAGACAGACTTGAGAGTTTGGGTTTGTTGCTAAATCAGAGATCACCTCCCCCAACCCTGCACTAGAGAGCCCCGGTTAGCTTCTTCCAAACACCCCCTTTGCCCAAGCCCGACATCGGTGGGGATGGGGGGAAACAGACTCGCTGCTTTCCAAAGCGGGTGGGTTTGTAACTGGCCAGAAGCTGATGCGGCCGGGTGTCGAGCGTTGCTTGCAATGGTTATATAATGCGTGTTGTGGGGCAGTTGGGATGTCTTTGTCTCATTGTGTTTGTTAGACTCTTTCCCCCCCTGCGTTGGAGAATTAGCGTTGGGATTGTTGGCGTTGTGTGACATGTATTAGTGGATTTTCGCTTGTTTCTCGCATAGCCTCCCTCCCCCAAAATGTGCCAGGGTTAAAGAGACGCACTAGCCATCAGTCCGAGCTCTAGCAATGGAGAGAGAGTAAAAAATAAAATCAAGCAAAACATTCCCATGCGCATCCAGTTTGGAGCACACCAGCCTTGGACCTTGGAGCGAGGGAGAGGCAGGCTGGGGGCGGGGGAGTTACAGACACTCAAAGCAATTGCATCACAAAATTAAAATGAATAAAATGGATTTCCTCTGGAATATTCATGCTGGCGCTAATGTTTTTTCCTTGCAGGGCTATGTTCCTGGGTTTTAAGAGTCCATTACTCAGAAAGCATAAGGCAAGGTTAGGTCTCAGAGGGGGACAAATATGGTCTCAATCTGATAAACGCCATGCAGCAGTGAATAAAATAATGGATACATGAGGGCTGACAGAACAAAAAGAGACATCTCTATCCGGGAGAAATTCTCCAGTGATTTAGTGGGTTTAGGGATCACGGAGACACTGTTTCTTATCTTCCCCCCTCCTTATAAGACTAAAGCCTTCTATAGGATTTAGACACTTTCTCTTTCAACAGATGCTACAATGTTTTGATCCCAGCTCTGCAGCTGAAAGGTGCCGCAATTGGTTTGCTATCTTTTTTTGCTTGTTTTCCGCCTCACTGATTAAGACACTAAGAAACTAAGGAATGATTTTATTTCCCAGAGTCTTTTTTCTTCTTATTCCAGGAAACAAATCCTACAGCCAGCGTCAGATGGTCTAGCTATAGGATAATGGGACGCACATTCACTTGCTTTCTTACGGATTAGGTCTAGAAGGTGGAACGGCCTATTGAGAACGTTTCTAAAAAGGCCCCTTTTAAAAGAAGACATCTTAATTGTCTGACACTTTAAAAAAATCATATTTGTTATTCCATGGCGAACCTTTAGTTCGATCAACAGTGTTTTAAAAGCACAAGTTTGGGAAAAGGAAGCGAACCAAAGCGAAACTTCCCAGGGGTTGCAAGAAAAGCTGTTTTAAGACAGTAAAAAGCGCTTCATTAAAGCTTTAGACGGGATGGTTGGCTCCGGGAAAAAAAATATATATATATATTAAATCACTCAATTTTTAAGTTTAAGATTGAGAAACTACAGTTTATTGTTGCAAGATCGAGGAGTATATTCAGTGATCTGGCTGTAACCTCTCTTTTTGTACAAGGCTTGCACATGAAGGAGGCTGTACATTAATAACTGCTGACAAATTACACGGGCACTGGTTTTTGATCACTAACCAGCTTAAATGAAACTAATGTGCAATATAGCCTTTTAAATGAACAAGCCACTGCCGCCAGGGCTCGGATCGGTTCTACCACACGTAACTTCAGGTGGCTAGAAATAAACCAGAAAGAAAGGGATTGATTTTTAAAAAATAGTATTTGAAGACATCACTAGCGCTTTGTGAAAGAAACAGAGCCGGGTATGCAGTGAAAATGCCTTTTACAAGGACGCCTTCCCTAGCGCATTCCAGCGTCCAAGACTTTCAGAATCTCCCTTGTAGCTGTGAGGGTTGCAAGTTTGGTTTCTTCTTCGGTAAACAAGGGTCGGTTTAAAAGTTTGATAGGAAAATGCTTCTGCTCCTTAAGAAGCAAGGGGAACTAACAGAGCAGCCGAGAAGCCTTTCTAAACGCACCCCCCTCCCCAAATAAAACCTAGGGTGTGAACACACAAGTCCTTGCTTGGGAAACACTTAAAAAGTCACCCAGCAACTTTCACTAGTAAATAAAAACAGACCCTTGTGCTCTAATATGTTAGTTGAAGCTTATCTAATCTTAGCTAAGTAGTTTTCTCTCTTTCTGGTGTTGAGTAAACAGGCTCAGTGTATAGAGATATCCTATTCACAAGTTTAGGGGTGTTCTTTCTTTCTCTTCTCCTATAGAAAGTAAAAATCCTAACTAGCATTGAGTAGCCCAGCCCAGGGGACAGTGATTAATGATAGTAGTGCATAAAGGTTAACATACTTCACTGAAAAGTCTGTTGACTGGGATCCTTGTGATACAATGTGGACCACTGCACGCCTCAAGAGAATCTTTTTGTTGTCCGCCCTGATTGTGTCCTCAAAATTCTGCCCACGAAAGTTTGCCAACCCTCCTGCCCCAAGAGTTTAATAGTTTCCCTTACTCTGCTGGCATTGTGTACTGGTGAAAAGCAGCCCTTTTCTATTCAAGTGTTGGTGGTCATCTCAATAGATCTACAAACGCCCATATGGTGACCACTGTAGATGAATCCAACTGTTTAAATGGGGAAGAAAGTTTGGGTTTTAAAACATTTCAAAGTGTTTGAAAAGATCCTACCAGATTCTGTCACAATTCGCTTAAAGCTTTGAAGGCTGTGCCTATTGTTAGCTGATTATAAATGATATTACTTTAAAGTTGATTTCCCACAATATTTAAAGGATGTAACAGGAGTGTTGCCATTTATTTTGTAGCATAACTTTTAAAGCAAATTAGTATAAGTAGCCCCTGCCTCCCTTAGTCCAGCTTTCATTCAGCAACATCAAAATGTCTTGAAAAATATGCTCTGAAAAGAGAGGGAGAGTTAATTTAGTGACAACTTCTCTGTCTTAACAGAATTGTCCATTCCTTTTGCAAACCTTTCTGGGTGTCTGCAGACACTTTGAAAGACAGCTAGACCAAGTGCACATCTTTCCGTCCTACAGAAATGTGAAAACAATAAAATTTCCCCTTGTTTAATGATAGAAATTACATTAAAAGTGGTGGAAGTCCCCTAATTAAAAATGTACCACTTAAATGATATGCCAAATGTTCAGCTGCAGAATAGCATATTTAGCTAGTTAGTGAACTCGCTACTATTTCTTTTAAAATTACATGTTAAATTTTTAAAAGAAATCTTACTTTTCTCTGGTGCAACACATTACAAAGAATGGACAGTCCTTTTATCTAAATATAAAATTCCATTTTCAGCAATTATAGCCTGTTCTTGGTGATGATATAATTACAGCTGTGCTCAGTAATAGGTGTCAAGGCAATGCACACTCATACAATAGTTGAATAAAACTGCAGAACAATGCAGGCACTTCTAAATTCACAACCTTTAAAATGAAATTGACTGTGCAGAATTCAAATAAAAACTGGATAAATATTTTTTAAAAAAGATTACAAGCTTGGTTTGGTTTCTTAATAGCATTTTCTACAAACCTATCAACATCTAATTGATTAGATAGGAATTACTGATTATAGATAATCTGAAATACTGAACAGCACCATTTTAAATATAGCAATAGGTAAATAAATTCTGCAGAGAAAGGAGACTGGCATGGCTTTTTAGTAAAGATTCAATATGAAGAATGATTTTCACTGGAAATGATTTTTATGCCTGTTTTATTCCAGAGTAAAAAAGGAAAATATAATTATACCACAGTGAGTTTTTATATTTAATATTTATGCCAAGACTGGAAAATAAAATACTATTATATAACTTATGTCATCAGCGAGCTATTACTTTGACACTTTAAGTGTGTTTAAGAAAAGATGTCAGCAAACATGGCTGACCCAGTTTATTATTGTATATTGCAACTATAGGAAACTGGTAGTTGGGCTAAATTTGTTTTAATTTTCCGTTGTGGTTGTTGCAGATGGCTGTCCACAACAGGAAGGAGGAGGTGAAAACACAAACTCCATCAGCTCTAATGGAGAAGATTCAGATGAGGCCCAGATGAGACTTCAGCTGAAAAGAAAGCTGCAGAGAAATAGGACATCCTTTACCCAAGAGCAAATTGAAGCCCTTGAGAAAGGTGAGTGACATTTTCAATCTCCTAAAATAGGAGAGAAAAACAAAATGCATGCCGGTTATGTTCATAGCTAAATGGAAGTGGGGCATTCACAGACATTATATACATAGATAGAAAGGTACATAAAATCTATGCCTCCCACCCTTCTGTTTTTTTCCCCCATCATGCTTCAGAGGTTTATTTATAGGCATTTTTATGGCATTCATCATTGTAGTATCTGAACAGCTGTAAAAAGTTTGATTTTTAAAGAAAAATATGTAAGAGTGCATAAAGATTATCCCGGGCACAATACAATTCTATTCACAGCTCCCCACCAATCCCCTCATTAAAAACATACCAATGTTCCCAAAGTCACAGGGCACACTGTGCATGCTGGCTGAACGAGAGTTATGGAACTCCCAACTGCTGTTCACCCATCCTTGCTACAGGTCACACTGTGACATGCCCAGAGGGTTTGGAGCGAGGGCCTCATGACCACAAAGATCCTGCACTGGCAGCAAACAGCTGTGTGCCAAGCCACTTGCTGGTGAGAGACTCACTTGCTGATTTGAGTCCCCTCTGACCAGGGTCCTGGAACCCTAACACTCCCTGAAAAATATTCACATTGGACCCAGTCCCACAAATCCTTACCCATGTGATCTCAGTGGGGATACCTATCTGAGTATGGCACAATTATTGCCCCATTACTAGCCCACACAATTTCAACTTCACTTTTACATGACTGTCCTGTAGAATATATAGAGCATGGGAAATGCTAAGAAATAACCTGACGTTTCAAATCTAGCTATGTTAAGTCATTAAAAAAAAGTCGTTAGAACTAATGTGACATTGTTTCTTTTTTTCAGAATTTGAGAGAACCCATTATCCTGATGTGTTTGCCAGGGAGAGACTAGCTGCCAAAATAGACCTACCTGAAGCAAGAATACAGGTACTCAAATTCTTGTGCCCTTAAATTTTTTTATGACTGACTTTAATAGGTACAAGGAAGCCACTGATCTTGATCAAACATTTGTCCATCTCCAGCTTTGTGAGCATAAACAACAGACATAGGGTTGACTTATACTTAATGGATTGTTATGCTCCAAGGAGGCTGTATGTTAGCATGTGCCATGACATGTAATGAATGATTTGGGGCCATGTAGGTATAGTCTTGCCTATGTAATAATTTAAAAAAACCCTTTATTTTCAGGTGTGGTTTTCCAACAGGAGGGCAAAATGGAGAAGGGAAGAAAAACTGAGGAATCAGAGAAGACAAGCCAGCAACACACCCAGCCATATTCCCATCAGCAGTAGTTTCAGCACAAGTGTCTACCAACCAATCCCGCAACCAACCACACCTGGTAATCTAAGACATATATTCAGATTAATTCATCCTTTTAGGGAACTAAAACATAATCCTCTGACTATACATAACAAATGTTATCGAAGCTTAAACTAATGTGTTCATCTCCTATTTGTCTATTTTATTATAGTTTCCTCTTTCACATCAGGTTCAATGTTGGGCAGAACAGACACTGCGCTAACAAACACATACAGTGCTCTGCCACCCATGCCTAGCTTCACAATGGCTAACAACCTGCCTATGCAAGTAAGTAATATAATAAGTTGTCTATCAGATAAGTGATGAATGGCCAGATCCTCAACTTTGTGTGCCAAAAGGTCCCTCAGAAGTCAGTGGAGCTTGGAGTGTGCCAGGAATGTAAGGACAGGCCCTCAGTACGAATTAAGGAAGAGATTTTGAAAGGCACAAAGGGGGCAGTTAGGGGTCCCAGCTCTCAGTGCAAGTGAATAGACGCTGAGTGTATAACACACCTGTGTGTCTTTGAAAATATTTCCCCTACAGTCCTAGCAGAAACAAAAAGGGAAGAGCAGCAATAACGATTAGTGGAGTGAAGAGAAATTTAAAAGACTAAAATTATATAGTTTGGAAAGGAGAGGAGTGGGGAAGGTTAAGTTATATAAAATAATGAATGGTATTGTGTGGAGAAGGCCAATTACACTCAAAATTAAAAGGCAATACATTTAACATGAAGAAATTAAAATAACTGTTTAAGAAAAAGATGATTAACTTGTGGGACTCCTTGCTGCAGTATTATTGAGGCAAACAACTTAGTAAATTGCTAAAAGGATTAGATTTTTACTGCTCAGGTGATATGGCTTTGGGCACATTAGGAACATCTGAGAAAGAAAGATGTGAATGGCACCTGCAATTATGCTAGCTAAGTTAAGATTCCAAGAGCTGTTGTTCCTCATGCTTGAAAGCATATAGTGATCACCAGAAGGGTTAGGAAGGAATCTACTCCTCTGGGGACTCCTCTATAGTCCTTTCAGATGCAAAATATAACTTTTTTAATGGGGGGAGAGGGGGAGGCTGGGCATTGTAATGGTACTGGCCAGTTGTGAGGGTTTTATAGCCTTGTCTGAAGCATATAGCATTGATCACTGTGGCAGACAGGATATTAGATAAGATGGGCAATAGAGCTATTCCAGTGTACTAATTACTATGTTACTAATTGCTCAGAATCAGCCAAACAAAGTTGGTGCTGCAGGCAGAATCCCTCAAACTTGTAGAACAATGAAGCAGTTATACTGTTATTTATTGATATTTGAGGCCTTTGGTGCAATTCATGTCAGTCAGAAAGTGGATGGCAAAATGTATGCCAGAGATACATGTTGGGAGTGCAGGAGACCCTCTTAAACTTCATTCCTCCTTTGGCTTGCCATTTATTACAGAGGTAAAATAATTTTAGGCACCTAACTCCCTTAGCCCCCTTTGAAAATCCCAGCCTAAATATTCATTGCTGAGAGATGACTGTATAATTCATAAAGGTGATGACTGAAATGAATTTGTAAGTGGATTGTGCATGGTCAGCCTTAATCAATGACAGTGTATGTTCTACCATGCATATTTTGTAGTGTGTAGATAGTGTGTATGCATGTAAGGAATATTTGCTTGTGTGGTACAAGGTTTTGTTGTCATGAATTTGGGGCCAATTTCAGTTGTTTTGAGTAGGGACCTACCAAATTCATGGTCCATTTTGGTCAATTTCACAGTCATAGGATTTTAAAAATAGTAAATTTCATGATTTCAGCTATATAAATCTGAAATTTCATGGTGTTGTAATTGTAGGGGTCCTGACCCAAAAAAGGAGTTGTGGGGGTCACAAGATTATTGTAGGGATAGTGCTGCGTTCAGAGCTGGGCAGCTGGGTGGCTGCTGGCTGGGAGCTCAGCTCTGAAAGCAGAGCCGCCACTAGCAGCAATACAGAAGTAAGGGTGGCATGGTACGGTATTGCTACCCTTACTTCTGTGCTGCTGGTGGCAGGGTGCTGCCTTCAGAGCTGGGTGCCTGGCCAGCAGCCGCTGCTCTCTGGCCACTGAGCTCCAAAGGCAGAGCAGTTGTAAGAGTGGCAGTACTGCGACCCCCACTAAAATAACCTTGTGACCCCCCCTCATCCCCCGCAACTCCCTTTTGGGTCAGGACTCTCTGATTTGAGAAATGCTAGTCTCCCCCGTGAAATCTGTAGAGTATAGGGTAAAGGACACAAAAGACCAGATTTCATGGGAGGAGACTAGATTTCATGGTCTGTGACACATTTTTCATGGTTGTGAATTTGGCAAAGTCCTACTTATGAGTAATCCCCCCCACTGACATGGATACCACCAAGAAATACACTGGAAAAATACACACACACACACACACACACACACACATATATATATGCTGGTATACTCCAGTGATGTTACTTCTGATTTACATATACATAAGTATATGTGAGAGCAGAATTGGGCCTACACTCAATCTATCTGTATATGCAAATATCATGAGGCCTATTCTCCTCTGCATAAACAACAAGGCCAGCATTTCAAGCTTGGGTGCTGAATGTTAGGGATCTAAATCCGTATTTAGGCACTTAGATAAAATGGCCTGATTTTCAGATACGCTGAGCACCCTCAGCTCCTATTGACTTTAATAAGAGTGGTGACTGACCAACACCTCTGAAAAGAGACCACTCATTTAAGGTCCTAAATATGGATTTAGAAGACTAACTTTGGCTTGTTTGTGCTTATGCAAAAGAGGCTAGGTCCTATGAAACTTCTGTGTACTGGTAGATACCAATAGATGAAATGGAGGCTTCAAATCATTTTAAATTAATAGATTTGTAACATTATTTTGTCCTTTCCTCCCCACAGCCCCCGGTACCCAGCCAGACCTCCTCCTACTCTTGCATGCTGCCCACTAGTCCGTCAGTGAATGGGCGGAGCTATGATACGTACACACCTCCTCACATGCAGACACACATGAACAGCCAGCCAATGGGCACCTCTGGAACCACTTCAACAGGTAAGTGTCCATTAATTTCTTCTATGAAGATAAATTTCCCATAGTTTGGTTTCATCAGTATTCTACCCTGTCTTTCTTTTAGACTAATATTCATTTGGTGCTAACCATCTGGCTGCCAAAAGGTCAAAACCTGTTACCATTGGCTTAAATAACAGCAGAATTTGACCAAAGGTCAAAATGTAAAACCTTCCTTGGCTTTTGGGGTGTCCATTGAAATCTTATTTTAAGTTACAACCGAGAAGAGAGACAAAAACTGGTTGCTTAAAGGAAGTGTCCTAATGAAGGTGCAAGAGAATTTTTCTCAGGATGGCCCTGATCATATCAAACAAGTAGGCATGCAATTAACTTTATTACTGTGTGTAGTCCCATTGACTGTAATGGGATTGCTACTCATAGTAGTAAAGTTAATCATGTGTGTAAGTGTTTGTAGAATTGGGGCCTACATTTGCAGATGCGGTGGGGCAGAGTTTTAAGACATGAGGGTGTCTATCAGGCTGATCTCTTGTAGAGGCTTCAGTGTATTTATAATAAGGGAAACTAACTGAAATGAATGAACAAACCATCTGTTGCAAACAGGAGCAAATTAGACACATTTCTGAGAATAAAAAGGCTTGATAGTGAAAACTTTTATACGTTTTGGGCCAGATTCTCAGCAAGATTTTTATCTTATGAAATGAAAATTTATTGGTAATAACAATTCAATTCTATAAAAACAACGAGGAGTCCGGTGGCACCTTAAAGACTAGCAGATTTATTTGGGCATAAGCTTTTGGGGGTAAAAAAGTGGGTTTAAAGTGCCACCGGACTCCTTGTTGTTTTTGTGGATACAGACTAACATGGCTACCCCTCTGATACTTAATTCAATTCTATTTGTTCAGAGGACTTTTAAAACATACAAACAAATCCTAAGATTCTGTAAGTTGGTAGGTTGATTTAATACTTTCCAGAATACAAGAACAACTCTTTAAAACTGTAAAGCAGAAAAATGTGTTGTATGTAGAAAAGCTAAAACATATATTTCACACTCATTTTTCAGGTCTTATTTCACCTGGCGTGTCAGTTCCAGTTCAAGTTCCAGGCAGTGAACCTGATATGTCTCAATACTGGCCAAGATTACAGTAAAACATGTGTTAATTCTGTAAATGACTATATGGACAACAGTTGGATGTTCAGCAGTATTTTATAAAGGAAGAATGGCTTCTGTACTGCAACTGTGCCCTATTCTGTAACACATGGAAAAGACTTTAACATGGACCTTTGTACACTGAAGGCATTATATCAGTTGGAACAAATCTTCATTTTGGTATCCAAACTTTTATTCATTTTGGTGTATTATTTGTAAATGGGCATTTGTATGTTATAATGGAAAAAAAAAGAACAATGTAGACTGGATGGATGTTTGATCTGTGTTGGTCATGAAGTTGTTTTAAAAAAAAAAGAGGAAGCCATGATCAACAAGCTTTGCCACGAATTTAAGAGTTTTATCAAGATATATCGAATACTTCTACCAATCTGTTTATAGATTATGGACTGATGTTCCAAGTTTGTATCATTCCATTGCATATAATTAAACCTGGAACAATACGCACTAGATTTATGTAAGAAAAATATCTGTTGGTATTTCCAAAGGTTGTTAACAGATGAAGCTTATGTGCAAACAAGGGGTAAGAGAGAACTTCAATGAAGAAAAGAGTTTGATAGATAAAAGGTAGATTGTGTCTTCGATATAATCCAATTTGTTTTATGTCAAAATGTAAGTATTTGTCTTCCCTAGAAATCTCCCAGAATGATTTCTATAATAAAGTTAATTTCATTTATATTTGACAAGAATATTCTATAGATGTTTTATACACATTTTCATGCATCATACATTTCTTTTTTGGTCGGCAAAAGTTAATTGTTCTTAGATATAGTTGTACTATTGTTCACAGTCCAATCATTTTTGTGCATCTAGAATTCATTCCTAACCAATTAAAAGTGCTTGCAAGAGTTTTAAACTTAAGTGTTTTGAAGTTGTTCACAACTACATATCAAAATTAACCATTGTTGATTGTAAAAACCATGCCAAAGCCTTTGTATTTCCTTTATTATACTATTTTCTTTTTAACCTTATAGTGTGGTGTTGCAAATTTTGTTACCCTATTAGGTTAACATTATATATTGACTGAGTGTTAGTTTGAATTTATTTTCAATTTTCAATATTGGAGGTCCTCAAAGAAATACCTTTATAGATGTTATGACTCAAGCATGCTGTAATTTGGGTTGAAAAGATTATAAATTCATCTAAAGTCAGATCTATACAAAAATCAGCTTATATAACAGTATTTCTGAAGGAGGAAAACGTTTTCCAATCTGCATAGTGATTTATAATTAAGTGCTAAATGAACTCAACAATATAGCAGAATTTTCAATGGGGACTGTGCTTTGGAGGCTACTGCTCAGGCCAGTATTTGGATTCTTTTTATATATATATATATTATATGTTCTTGGCTATATACAATTATTTCATTTAGGATGTTTTTAAAAAGCAGCTGTGTTTGTAACGAAAGCAAAGTTCTTTTGGAAAGCTAATACCAGCCCTTTATACCTCCACACAGCATAATCTTTATGTAATTTTCCACTGAACCTATAACCTGGTTAATATCTCAACATGCTTTATGTGAGGGTTGCTAATGTGGATGTGGGTGGAGAGCGGCATGTCAAGAAATCATGAGAGAAGACAAATCAACAGGCAACAACAATGCAAACTGTGACTGGCTAGCGAAAGCTAAAAGCCTTTAGTTATTGGCAGCTAAATCTAAACATTCCCACATCTATGAAACTGCTTCATTGTAGTCCAGTTGTTACTTGTAGTGCTGCAATGAAGAACAGATCTGATGCTTAAAAAAAACCCACCCCCCAATTCACAGCGAGTTTGGAGCCTGTTATATTTTGTGGGCTGTGCAATCCAGCACATAAGTAGATACAGAAAACACTTTGCTGTAAACTTAAACTAACAGAAATTGTGGTGCTGAGCGAATCACTACACCATTGACAGGATTAAAGGCATCTAAACACACACTCCTTTAGGACATTGATATGTTCCATTCAAAGCACAAGATGATTTTTAATAAAAGAAAATTAAAAACCTGACAGGAGCAGAAATGTATGAAATCTAAACAACATTAGATTAAATCTTCCTTTTTTACTGATATTTGTCTATTACAGTTAATAGTTGTAATTGCACAGAAATTACCAGCTATAAAATATTGATTTAAAAGGGAGATTTTTCATTTAAAAATTCTATCATTTATACATTTCTGATGGCTACAGTTATTGTTTTTATATATGGACAGCTGCATACTAAATACAGAATAAATTGAATCTTTGCATATAACAATATACACAGTTTCTGTGTGTGTGTGTGTGTGTGTGTATACAGATACACACACACATATGGTATCTTCATTAGTAGGCCTAAATCAAATTACTACGACTATAAATGCTCGCTCCAGCACCTGTAATTAATTGTGCATGGGATTTATTATGGGAGGTCAAATGAAGACTTTGTGGAGTTCCCTTTCAAAAGACAACCTGTGTGTATATGGTGTGTTTAATATTAGCTAGCCACACAGATTTGTGTGTGTATTATGTAATATATATACATTCTAGGTGAAAGCCCATCCTGTCGTACAGGCGTACTTTGTAAAGTGTAAAAAAGCTGAAAATGGCTGAGAACTTAAAAATTGGATGGTAATAGACTGCAAAGGCCAGTGACGATTGAACCTGGTAATATTTTAAACAAAAAGCACTCTTAACCATGCTTGTAGCTGTTTCCATTGCATCACCATTGACTCACCAGGCATTCTAGGCTTCAGAGTAACAACCCTGGAATCGCTCTCTCTCTCTTTCTATACATAATATGAGAGATGGAGACATAGGGGGAAATAATTGCCATTTTTGCAGTTCCAAATGCCAGCACATGGATATCTCACTAGCACATATATTCTAATTCTCTTCTCACACAGGTTTTTGCACAAGTGTGTAGCACCACTGGCAATATTCCTGATAGATGCAAGTATGATCTCAGATGTATATCCTATATATGCTGTAAAACTATCTCTGTCTCTATTAATATACAGGGCCAGCTCTAGGCACCAGCATTCCAAGCGTGTGCTTGGGGGCGGCACGTTTCAAGGGGCAGCATTCGGTTTTGTTGTTGTTGTTGCTGCGGCGGCGGCACTCCGGCCCCGTTTTTTTTGCTTGGGGACGGCAAAAAACCTGGAGCCGGCCCTATTAATATAAGGTCACCATGGAAGTAGAAACTGAACTGTAATGTGTTCTATATGGACAGTGCGCACGCGCACACACACACACACACACACACACACTCTCTCTCTCTCTCTGAATGTGGCACTTATTGGAGTGAGAGTTTGGTTAACTATAGCACGGAGGCAACATTTCTGGCTCACTGTCTGGTTTTCCTGTCCCTGTAGTTGGCGGGGAGGGCACTGGGGAAAGTCCCTGGCTGCTGCACATTAGGGAGAAGTTAGGATAGTTGGTCCCTGAGCACTGCTTGCCTGGAAGGGCTCTTATGCTCTGTGCCAGGAGGCATTATGAGTTATAACGTTGCTGTGGAGTGCACTAGAGGACATGTGTCTGGAGTCCTGTCAAGACCCTCTTCCCTAGGATGGGTGGGGGAGTGAACACAACCTCTCAGAATGTGTGAGCACTAATGCCAGTTCCTGGTTACTTGCTGAAGGGCAGGCTAGACCTCAAAGCAACCCAAGTATCTAACTGGGCACAGAAAGCTTTCCCAGTATTTCAGAGAGAGAGAGAGAGAGAGTGACAGACAGTGAAAGAAAATGTGAGAACTATGTGCTTCTTTACCAGGAACCAATAGGAAAAAGGAACTGACAAATAGTGCATAAATTAAAATCTTCAGTGTGCTCTGAAGAGCATCTAATGATCATTTTCATTATCCTTAATGAAGCCAAAATTTCACTTTACCCTTCTACAGATGTATTAGCCAAGACGATTGAAATCTAATATAAAGCATCACTCAGTGTTACTCAGATATTTCTGTTAGCCTGATCCAGTTCCCACTGAAATGACTGAGAGTTTAGCCATTGATTCTAATAGGAGTATGCCTTTTCTGTGCATTGGCTTAACCTCCCCCGTATTTCGTTAGACCATCTTACACTTCATTTATCAGACCATCCAGACAGCTCCCATGCCATTTCCCAGTTACAGGCTCAACAGGAATCCGTATGTGAACACTGGCTTACTAATACTGTATTTTGTATTTCAAATATTCTGTTCTAGCTATGATATTGACATCTACAAGTGATAAGCACAATAACCGAAACATTTTAATAAATAGGGTGTATATCTTTCAGGTCAGTGCCCTTTACAGACTATATACATAAGGGAATCACTTCTAAATCACACTGCTTAGCTGCTGCTTTTAATTGTTTCTAAAAGGGGCACATGAGTCAAATGGCACCTATTTAAATGAGCCAGGAAGTCATGTTGCAATCTGGACTGTAAAACCCACGGTGGAGGTGCAGGTGGGGAAGGGAATTCCGCCATTAATTTTTAACCATAATTTATTTATTTACAGGTAGAAGGCTAGCAAAATGATGCTGGATGATTTCAGATTGGTTTAATCCAATCAGTGTGCTATGAAGTACATTTTTCAGGAGGCAGAACTGTATTGTTGCAAACAGACTAGGACTGATAAAGAACTTGGTTAATTCTTATATCTATGCCCTCTCCTAGTAGCCAGAGCTCTCGGGATATTTTATTCTGATTGATTTATCATACATTATTATAATTGAATAAAATGTACTGTTTAATTTTCTCCAACAGCCACAAGCCTAGCTTTATTTTAAAGCTAAACTTCTCTCTGCATTTTCATGGTAGTATAAAATTCAATGGAAACACTTAAAAATGCCTTATTTATTTTGCCAGTTCACTGCCACTTGCCCTTAACACCAACAGGAGTCAAGTACTGCTCCAAGTGCAGCTAAAGAGGCACTTCTGCTCCATCGCCAGCCGTGTTAGTGCTAATTCAGGCACACAAGGTCATAGCACCGCCTTTCACTTGTCCCTTTCTTAAAAAGAAAACTGCATTTTGCTCAGCCAGGCAATCTGGAAAGAAAGATTTTCATGACAATTGGCATTTCTGAGACTTCTCCTGGTGATGGCCCTTTTTTCAGAAAAGTGGCCTGGCAGGAAGGGATGTTTCATACCTTGTGAGTTTCAGATTGCTGGGCCAAAAGAAGTGGACAGAGTGCTTTTAAAGGACTCATCATCAACAAGCAACCTGCTTGGTTAACGAACAGAAGCCTGCAAACCTGTTCCTAATTCAGTAGCTTTGGTTTTTAATCACAAATATAGGACCTCCATGGTGGGGATTTTTCTTAAAGAAGTGGAGGTCATGGCTCACGTGGGCAGGTGTGCAATGAGGTAATAATATGAGGTAGTAGAGTAGGAAAGCACAGCAGAATTGCTCCAACCTGATTGCTTAACTAAACTACTTTTTCCCAATTACTTATTTTATTTCCTTGAACTTTCAAGGTTTATTTTTTTTCTTGTTGTCTATTTGTTTATTTTTATTGCAGAAATTCCCAGAGGCTCACTCAGGACTGGACCCCCATTGAACTAGGCACTGCTCAAACACATATGGAGAAACAGACTTTGCCAGAAGAATTTACAGTCTAAGGCCTTCATTCAGCCTGATCCATGTGGGTAGACCCCTGCATCTGTCAGGAGCTCCATTGACTTCAATAGGACTTGACACAGGTGTCTGGGCCCACACACACACACACATTTCAAAATTGGGATCTAAATTTTGTGGGTTTGTTTTTCATTTAGAAGTGTAGGTATCCTGTTCCTATAGGAAAGATGCTAGAGTTTAGCTTCGAGTTTCTTACTCGAGTATTAGCAGGAAAGTCACCTGGCTCACACAAAGGCAGCTCACATAGTTTTGGCTAGTGTACATGGGTCCTAGTATGAAGTCTAGACACCCCACTCACTGGACACTGGCCTCAGAAGCTGCATTGCGTCTGGGTCAAGTATTGAACAGAGGTTTTGTGAGAGCCCCAGCAAAGGTTCATTTTTTCAGGTGCCTGGCAGGAACTGTAGCTTGCATTAAATCCCCCAGCAGAGGTTGCAATTGCTTCCAGGCACCCAACAGGCTTCACGTAAATTCTAGCAGTTAAAAATTGTAAGGGTTATGAACTGTTGTTTTTCCTCCCTTGGGACATGTGAGCTCCGCCAGCTGCACCAGCAGAGTTTGCAAATTCCTTGACTCCTGACAACTTCTCTCATGCAACTTACAGGCTCTGTCGCCTGTCCTGTGTTGAAGCTGAAAAGTTCTGTGAACAGATTTAATGATACCTCACAGAAATAATACATGGAAAAATTAAAGGGATCTGGCTGGCACAGAAACCAAATACTGCAAACATATTTCTTTGTGCATGTTACAATTAATACCTAGCTTCTAACAAGTGAACATTTTAAAAATCACTCTTTGTCAGGTTTTGTGCTAAATGTTTACTTTTTGCTTTCCTCTCTGCTTGGACAATTAAAATCAGTGAAATCTGCTTCAGATTTTTAATTCTGCAATGTTTGTGTTTCAAACACTGCAGAGGAATGTTGGTGTGTTTTTAAAACCCCTTTTTTCAGAATTTGTTTTACATTTTGGAAACTGTCCTGTTTCAGGTTTTAGAAAAGCATGTCCTTGTTTTAATTTGGGCTGAATTTAACTTAACAACATTCCATTAAATAAGTTAAGGCCAAATTTGGCAGTCATTGCTTGAGCAAATCTCCTATTGGGCCTGATTTTTCTCTCTTATATTGGTTTTACACCAGACTAACTCAATTATTCCTGAGTTACAGCAGTGTAAGTAAGGCGAGATACAGGATCAATGCCTTCAATGGATGTTTTGTTTGAGCAAGGCTTGCAGAGGAGCCCATTAAAATAGGGGCCCTGATCTCATAGCAGGATCTGCTAGCATTACACCTGTGCACTGATTTAAATGCATTGATTTAAATTATTTAAATTAGCATATGCAAAAGCAAGTTCAGGGCCAAGAACTACAGAAATGTAAAGCAAAGCCAAAGAGCTCAATCTCATTGAGGTCAAATACCTAAAACAAGCTTGAAGCTTTTTGGCCACTCTGTTTTTAAATTGTGAGTGGACAATTTTAAAAAAGAGAAAAGCTCCTTATTTCCCTAAATTTCATAATTCAAAACCAGCTTGTTTGATTAATCTCAGACTTACTCTCTTCTGGTCTAAGACTAAGCCTATGAAACTTCAAGCAATACAAAGCCTTCAGGCTGGTTTACTCTGGTTTTGCTCCATGGTAACAGACCAGTTTTCAAAATGGGAATGATCAGGATATTTATAATTTATACCTTTGCAGTTTTCCCAAGGTTGTGTTTGGAATAACTGTTATTTTAAATTAAATTTTAAGGTGGAACCTTGTTGGTTTGTGTGTTATCACGTATCAAATCTGAAGTAGTTTAATGCCCATTTTCTGGTGATAATAGCTATTGTTACATAAAATTGATTCAAGCTGCATCTTCAAAATTGCTTTACAAATTTCTTTACAAGTACATTTTTAAAAAGCTATAGTTTAATCTATCATCATATTCTCCTCACATTCCAAATACCTATATTTTGATAGCTTCAGCACAACATAAATTATATAAAGAATCCTTATTTGACATATTAAAGAGTCAACACTTTAAATTTCATTACTGCTTTCTTCACTGTTTGTCATAATTGTGTAAAGATCTGGTGGTAAGTTTGAATTGGGAATGCATTCAGCAGAGAGACTCTATTGTCTCTATGCTGATATGTTATATACCTAATATCAGCCTCAATGCAAGAAGTATGGTGGCTTCAGCTTGAAGCCCACTAAAAAGTAAGTGGCTCAA
This sequence comes from Malaclemys terrapin pileata, assembly GCF_027887155.1. Lineage (NCBI taxonomy): Eukaryota > Metazoa > Chordata > Testudines > Emydidae > Malaclemys > Malaclemys terrapin. Next base: position 62,654,030 of record NC_071508.1, read on the forward strand.
TTTTTTATTTTTCTTAAAAATAACCTGAAAACAAAACACTAAACTCTACAATCCATAACAGCTGTTCAGGAAAGGAAAATACCTATCTAAACGGAAGTGTGAATCACTTTCATTCTCATAAAGACATCCCAGACAAATCAACGCTAAGGATCTAGAGGTGGTGTGCATAGTGGAGTCAGCAATGAATTATGGCAGTCTGTGAAGAAACAGAGTCCTTCAGGTCAAGAACCTGATATGCCTCCTATAGTAAAAATATTTATTGGCAAATAAAGAGAGGCACAATCTAGTGGAATGTTTGTATACAAGGTTTGAAGGGTCATATACTAGACACATAAAAGTGAGTATGGAGAAATTTCATGGAGAGTTTAATGTTATGGCTCAATATTTTTATCCATTACTGCAAACAAAAATGAGAGATAAGAAGTCTATTTGTAGATCCAATGGAATGCTACATCATACACACTATCAAATAGTAACATTGTTTTACTGGGTAAGCCAAGTCACTGCCATATATTATTGTAACTGATGCAATATTTTGGAAGAAAAGAGAGGAGAAATTTTACTACATGTTTTTGCCTTAGGTGAACACTATACATATGTATACTATAAAACTTATTTCACACAGCAGGTTCAGTGAATCAGAAAAACAAACAAAGAAAAAAACATTTTAATCTAGTTTTGTAGGAGAATTTCCCTTTTACTTTTATTATTCCAAATACTTTTTTAGTTTCTATGCTAACCTATTTTAGCACTCAAAATGGATGTCATAAATATTACATTTATAGATACATACAGTATTTATCATCTATTTTCAAGTCATATGTTAACTAGAAATTGGCTGTGAATTTTAGTGACATTTTCTGCCTGTGTGTTAAGTCAATGACCTATTAAGTATATTCACAAGCCATTTACATACCGATGACTTCACATTTCAGATGGCTATACCATATATGTTTTCTGTTACAATACTTATTTATGTAAAAAATTCATAATTGAATATGTAATGTTAATTTTGTTTAAATTATTTGAATTCAAATATTTAAACTAATTAATACTTTCTAAAGGTACAACTAAGCATTTGATGAGAATTTCTGCTTAATGTTACATATAATGCAAAAGGACAAATGATGTTTTTGAAATCAATGGTGATTTAAGTATATTGGTATAAAAATGTAGGTGTCTTTTAGCTTTATGAAACTGACAGATCCATTCTGAAACTTTGATTAAAAAGGATTTGTGTTTTTAGAAATAAAATAATAAAATGGGCCTATCTTAAAAAAAAGCGAGAGAAAAGAAATCCTGATTGTTACCACAAATGAAATACCTGATGACAAAATAGTAGTCTTTTTGATTTTGATCACAAAAAATAAACTGGTAGTGACAGGATATGATGGATAGATTTGACATCCTGGCAAATCACTGTCATGGATTCAATTATTCTAATTCAGAATAAAAGCTGTATACAGTATGTGTTTATGCTACAGTGGAGTTTTTTAAGTGATTGACATTCATCATATTAGTTAGACAGTTTTAAAAGCTATGTCTTTGTTTTACACACAGTGTTGTCAAGAACAAATAAAGTAAAACCTGGATTGTATAAGAAAAGCAAACCGTTTAATCAACTTTTCAGTTGGAACCTAATCAAAAGACATTAACATTATTATATTGTATAAAATGCTATTTGGAAAGTCAATTTCACTCTAGCCATATTATATCCCATTATAGAGATCGTTTTATATTATTTCTTATGAAGCAGACTTCCATTTTGAAAGGGGGTATATTGTCCTCCATGGAACTTCCAAACTAGATTTTAGATTACCTTATGTTTTCAAAATTCAATTTAATTTACAGATCAGCACTGCCTACTGTGCCAGATACAAAGTAATATATAGGAGATGTTTAAAAATATATTTAATAGTTTTCTATTTGGATATATATACACACATGCACACAAAATATTCATAAGTTCACAAATAGTGTACATGATGGTATGGAAACCTGAATTAGTTTTATTTTCTGTTCTGTTTTAGACCATCATTCTGTGATACTCTTCCCCAAGCTCCAATGCACTCTTCTGGTTTTCTAGCATTAATGTAGCTGTCAGTTTGAATTTCAATCTTGAATTATGTCTGTTGACATAATTTCATAGTGCTGACTTCAATTGTTTAGGATTACTGTTTTGAACTACACAAGGAAATCAATTCTTTTTTCAATGTTTAGTAAATTCCACTCAAGTGCATTTTAATACATTTATTAACCCATAAGGCAAACTAATTATCTATAATATATTCTTACTATGGAACAATTCTTTCTTTATCATTTTAATTATTGACACAGTAGAACACACATGAAATACTGCAATACATTTTTAAATGCATTGTTTATGTACTCTGTAAAATAACATCATATCTACTTTTGATTTTGCCAATAATGATATTTTCAGATGTACAAAATTATTTTTTCAAACAACAATAATTGTTAAATTTGGCTTTAAAATAAAATGTGATAATGAGTTCCTTAATCTCATTTGCTAATGTTCACAATACTGTCTAATTTATATTTTACATTTATAATCAAAGTTTAATACAACCATGTTAAACAGACACATTTAGCTTGCGAAAAACAACACATTTGGTATTGTTTCGTAAAGCATCTTGAACTTTAAAAATAAAAATAATTTTGATTTTTTATGAGAACAAAATATTGTACATTTCCAGAATAGCAGTGCAATGCAGCGTTTTTTTTAATGTAACAAAACCCGTGTTGCAGATGTTCTGTAAAAAAGCAAACAAACAACAAATGTCTTCAAAGAAATCAGGATAAGAAAATGAGACACCATTTTACAATGTGTATTTTTAAGGACTGCTGGGTCAAATCATTAAGAAAAATATTTTCATAAGTCATTAACAGTCATAATTAGAGTGTCACATAAATCTGAGTGAACTGCTAAGTAGAAATCACTAGAAGTCCAGGTGCTTCTTGCCTATGGCCATAGCACCACATCCTGAGCTCAGCAGTTTGGTGGATTCTGCCAGATCCTGTTTGCTTGAGCGGCTCACTGTGTCTGACAAGTCTGGAGGCAAATGCAGTCGCTATGGCAGGAGATTTTCAGGAGAGAGTGGGGGAGAGAAAGAGAAAGAGAGAACAGAACAATTGTAATTAAATTTGCTTTAGAAAGCATATTTCAAAATGCACTTCTATTCTCTGCTGAGCAATATTTACTCTTACATATCCAATACTTGTTACAACCATTTTTCAAACTGGTATCCAGATAGATATGTTTCAAATGATATCTTTGCAAAACATTGGTTGGTTGGTTGGGGTTTTTTTGCAAACTGGATTAGATTTTCCTCATAAACATTTCTGAGGTGAAAATCCAAGTTTATAAAATTTATCTAACTATATAACTGTGAGCCTGATCCATCATTCATTAAAGTAAATGGCAATTTTGCTTCAGTATTAACAGCGAGATTGAGCCCTATAATTGATATCTCATTACAATACAAATATTACTATATTTATTCTCTCAAATATTCTACACGAACAAATTATGTCTTGTTACTGACTTTAAAGGCAATAAGCAATATATCATTGATGACGGATATAGATGTCATACTGATTATAACATAACACGAGACGCTAAAGGCTCGTCTATCTACTTACTCTGTTGCCAAATCTTAATAATAATACTTCGTATTTCTATGCATATTCCATCTGTGGTTCTTAGAGATTTATACACTAATGTGAGGTAGTACACACTGCATGGGTGGCAGGTGAATGAGCCGTTGGGGGAGGCTAGCCCCTGGCCTCTCCCCCCCGCCCAAGCCCCTCCTCCTTCCCCTCTCCTTCCACCCCTGCTCCCTTGTCAGAGCCCAGAGCACCCCCCGGGCTCCCTGCATGCCCTGGTGAGCCGCGTGCCGAACGTTGCCAACCCCTGACCTAGACCATCCCTGACAGGTGTTTGTCCAACCTGTTCTTAAAAACCTCCAATGATGGGAATTCTACAATCTCTCTTGGAAGCCTATTCCAGAGCTTAACTACCTGTATGATTAGAAAGGCTTGCCTAATACCTAACCTAAATCTCCCTTCTTGCAGATTAGGCCCATTCATTCTTGTCCTACCGTCAGAAGACATGGAAAAGAATTAATCACAATCCTCTTTAGAACAGCCATTGTCGTATCTGAAGATTTATCAGGTCCCCACTCAGTCTTCTTTTCTCAAGACTCAACATGCCCAATTTTCTTAACCTTTCTTATAGGTCAGATTTTCTAAACCATTTATCATTTTTGTTGCTCTCCGCTAGGCTCTCTTCAATTTGTCCACATCTTTCCTAAAATATAGCACCCAAAATTGGACACAATACTCCCGCTGAGGCCTCACCAGTGCTGAGTAGAGTGGGGCAATTTCCTCCCATGTCTTACACGCGACATTCCTATTAATACACCCCTAGAATGATATTAGCCTTTTTTGCAACTGCATCACATTGTTGACTCAATTTCTGATCCACTATAGCACCCAGATCTTTTTCAGACCAAGTCCCATGAGCCCAAGTCAGCTGGCAGGGCCAGCCTCAGGCATCTAGATGTTGTATAGACATACTCTAAGAGCACAGGAGAGAGAGTCTCCCTCCTCTCAGTTCATGTGCCCAGATCTAGGACTGGTATGGCCCACAGCAGCCCAGAATTGCAATTGAAGCATGCGCAGTGTGGACAGAATCTTCAGGGAATTTAGCTGCTAAAATCAAAGAAGGGTCTACTAAGCATGTGTGAACACTATTTTTTCAGAGGCTTATGTCTTGGTGGCACATCCCTGACACAAAGGCCACTTCCTGCCAAATTTCAAGTCCCAGCTTCACAGCATGGGGACACTAGAACCAGAATTATTTAACATGGGCAAAACAACATATGTTTCCCTAGTCTCATTCTCAGAAATGCCTGAACTGTTTTGACTGAAATTTTCCAAAATAATGCAGCCAGAGGCAGACACCAGGCTTGGAAATTTTCATCCCAAATGGTTAGTTTGCCAAAGTTATAAAAAATCCTACATTAAAAAAAATTATGAAGTTTTAGTCAAGTACTCAAAAGTTAGGAAATTCCAGAATTAAGATTACCCATGCTACATTAATCATGCCCCCTTGTGTGTATATATTATGATACAGTCTTTAATTAAAAAATCACATACTATTTTTACCCACATGGGTCATCAGCAGTGTTTAAACCCAGGACCTTCACAACTACAATGCAGCCCTCCTTCATCTGGGCTAAGGAAATAATTAGCCATAGTAGGCCATTATCATCTATATGTTCCCTAGAGGGAACATGACACACATTGCCAGTGCCATAACCATTTGTGATACAGCAGTGGAATGGCTGGTGTCAGGCTGGTGTCAGGATTTTTGGGTTCTACTCCTGGCTCTGGGAGGGGAGTGTGGCCTAGCAGTGAAGGCAGTGATTGTAGGCAACATAGCTAAGGACCCAGTTTTGGCACATTCATTCTGAAAGGCAGTACATCTAAGTGCATAAGACTTATTTGTAAAATGGGAAGAATAATAGCTGTGTGCTTCCTAAAGCTGGGATATGAGGATGCAGGACAGGTCTACACTAGAAACTTTCCATGTTATAGTACATTTGGTAAGGGCATGGTTTTTTAAATGACATTTCTATACCAGAAAAAGGCCTCGTGTTGATCCAGTTATACTGGCTTTTGCCACTGTTTTACTCAGGGAATTGATATAAACTGTGTCTACACAAAGGAGAATTTGCCAGTATAGCTAGGCTTCAGGTAAGGGTGTTGAACTGTACAGAAATATTAACACTAGTCAACAGACACAGTGAGACCAGAATCCCTGCTGCTACAATAACCAATGACTACAGCGGGAATTGAAAACACCCAGAATTTCACAGGATTAGGCCGTAAGTGAGCAATGGGAGCATAAATGAGTTGCCCACACTCACACAGTGGATATAACAATTGAACACACAGGTATCCGATCTGAACACACTGAGTGCAACCTTCTCTCATGGAGTGAGTCAGTAGCAAAATTAGGAACAGAACCCAATGGAAGCAGGAGATCTTGGTGAGGGCTCAAATAAATAAATTATAACTGACTTCTATTTTGGTGCTCTAACCACTAGACGCATCTTTCTGCAAACCATGGTATATTAACACTTCCTTTATGGAAACAACCAATGAAATCTGATACTCTATAGTATGAATATTAAAAATTTGGCTCATAATATTTTTTCAAACTTGAAAAACATCTACTGTAGTTATGTATACTGTATGTAAAATTTAATTATTTTCACTGGCTAGTTAAACATTAAAATATTTCAGAAATCATGCAGTTTGACAATATTTGACACACCTGCATTTAACAGAATTACTTGAGGGCTGCAGAGAAACCATATATATGTGCTAGAAAATAGTTTTTAGCAATACATTACTACAACATAAAAATAGTAATTCTTGTTCAGATTACTCTGTGATCACCATTATAAATTTTAATATAAGTAATTAATTTTGATATAAAGAGAGAAGACATTGTCAAGCTGTCTTGAGTGGCTGAAGAGTGTGAGTACCAACCTCAGGGCAGACTGTTAAGAAGCAAGGGACAAATCCCAAACTGGTTGTGAATTTTATACTTAGATTTCACCAACCAAGAATCAAGTGTAAATTCCTCAGGCACCAAAACAGCCTAATCATGAAGTCACAGACAGTCTCCTTAAGTACTCCAGTCTATCTTGCAACAGAGGCAAGCTTGTCTTTGTGATAGATGGTCCTTTACACCAAAAATCACAACAATATTCAGGTAATTCCTAATCCCAAAGGACCTGTCACTTAGCCTAGGTCAGTTGCCTTTTAGGTCTTACACCAAAGACAGTGCTTGTAGCCAATCCTATAATAAATTAACTAAATTAACTAAAGATTTATTAACTAAGAAAAAGAAATGAGAGTTATTTACAAGGTTAAAGTAGGTAAACACATATACACACAAATGAGTTATAGTCTTAGGTTTCAAAAGGTAATAGAAGACTCTATAATAAGAGAGTGCTATATAAACAATGAGGAGTCCAGTGGCACCTTAAAGACTAACAGATTTATTTGGGCATAAGCTTTCGTGGGTAAAAACCCACTTCTTCAGATGCATGCACTTCCTCTTCTCCAAGCTTTTCTCCCACGAAAGCTTATGCCCAAATAAATGTGTTAGTCTTTAGGGTGCCACGGGACTCCTCGTTGTTTTTGTGGATACTGACTAATACGGCTACCCCTCTGATACTTAGAGCTCTATATGTCCTTCAGGGCTAACCTAGACTAAGCACTGAGGATCTTTTGCTTATGCTTAGTAATTCTTGCCCTCTCAGAGTCCAAGCAGCATAAAGATACAGTGTCTTCTTGTCAGGGCTTTTTTATTCCCTTCCCCCAGGGTTCAAGTTGATGGGATGAGTCCACATGCATGTCTCCTCTTCATGGGTGTGCGGAAGGAGCAATCAACAAAGTCTTTTGTCCTCTGATGTTCCACATTGGTTTGCCCAGTGTCTGTAGGTCTTCTTTTGATGGACAGGAGATAACACCTCTAGTGGCAAACTAGTATTTCACAGTTGATAATACTTCTCTCCTGATTGGTTAAGTAAACACTTAAATATTACCTTATAACATGGGATACAGATATTATAAGTGAGATTAATGCATGCCACAACTTAAAAGCATTTCATAAAGTCTAAACACTATTTTAACAATACTAACAGGTGAACCGGACTGGTTTCCAGCGATGTATTAGTCAGTGTTCAGTTAAGGCCTAAGAGGCTTTGCAGGAGCTGGCATATGGTCTGCCAGCTTCACAGGCATAACATGCAAATCACTGAAACTCATCACAAAAGGTGGTGGGTTTGATTATTTTCTTATTATCTCACCATAAGTTACTCCATTTAAATTAACAGACTTATTGTACTGGTTAACCATTACATTTGGCTATTACCAAGATAGCCCAAAATTTTGAAGTTTAAAGTTTTTGGCAATAAGATGACAAACCAAACCAACAGTTGTTCTCTTTATTTGGGTCTATGACCCAAAACTTGTCAAAAAAAAAAAAATCCCATGACTCGCTACACCTCACAATCATTTTCAGTCACCAGTGGACTGTGGAATTTTGGGTTATGGGAAAAAACAAGTGGAGAGTTTTGGGTGTTGTGAAGTAGGATGAAAGGGAGGGGCACTGGCTGCTGGATAAGGAGAACAATTGAATTCTTTCCAATTTTTCTCTTTTTGAAAAAGAATTCTTACCATTTTATAAACACAGGCTGAGAAATACCTACTTCCCATTCTTCTTAGACTGTACTTCCTTGTTATCTCCTGTTTCCTCTTCTGCCTCTCCTTTCTCACCAATCGGGTTGTTATGTTTTCCCTCTACCCTTCTCTGTTATCTCATTATTAGCGCCTAGGAGCTCTAACCCCCATTGATTAAGACTCCATTGTGCTAGGCAATGTATGAACACAAAAAGACAGGCTCTGCCCCAAAGAACTTACATTCTAAGTATAAGACAAGAGATAACAGATGGCTACAGACAGACAGATGTGGAGAGTACAAAGAAACAATGAGATTATATTGGTCAGCATGGTAGGCAGTGGTGTCAGCACAATACCAGTCTAATTGTTGTCAAGTTTTTTGTAGGCATCATGGAAAAAGGGAATTTTAAGAGGGGATCTGAAGGACAATAATGAGGTAGCTTTGTGGATGTTTATGGGAGTTCCTCCCAAGCATGAGGGACAACACTGGAGAAAGCATGAAGGTGCTTGTTTGAAAATTTAACAAGTGGGCAATGGAGGCTGGCATCATTGGCTGATCAGAGGCAGGAACTGACATCTTGACATCTTGAATGAGAGATGACAGGTAGGGTGAGGATAGGCCAAGAAGGACCTTGAAAGTGAAGAGAAGGAGCTCACATTTAATACAACAGAGGAGGGAACCACTTGAGTAATGCAAATTGATTGGGATAATGATAAAAAATTTATATTTATATAGAGCCTTTCACACAGAAGGATTTTTAAAAAGTACACACACACAAATGCTGTAGGAATCATCTTATATGTCACATAAATCCCTTAGCCTCTGAGATGAAGCATGGTAACCATTTAATTGCACAGGAATATTACAAAACAATAGAGCCCAGGATGTGAAGAATATTGTTTCAAATTTAAACCATGATAGAATGTTAGAGAGGCACAATGACCAACCTGGAGTTTGGCAGGCACTTGGGGACTAGCATTCCATGGATCTTTAATTTGCACAAGTGATCAGTACTTCCACCTTATAGCTTATCTGAAAAATGACATCTCCAGAGCTAGAGCCCTCTCCTAATATAATGAATGAGACATTGGTTCTGTATCAACTGGCTACATCTACACTACAGCGGGGAGTCGATTTAAGATACGCAAATTCAGCTACGTGAATAGCGTAGCTGAATTCGACATATTGCAGCCGACTTACCCCGTTGTGAGGACGGCGGCAAAATCGACCTCTGCGGCTTTTTGTCGGCGGCGCTTACTACCACCTCTGCTGGTGGAGTTAGAGCGCCGATTCGGGGATCGATTGTCGCGTCCCAACGGGACGCGATAAATCGATCCCCGAGAGGTCGATTTCTACCCGCCGATTCAGGCGGGTAGTATAGACCAGACCTCAGAGGGAACCTACTAAATCAGCAACACCCCTTCCTGTGCCACCTGGAATTCCCTTCGAGGTATTGTCTCCAAGGCCCTGATCCTGCAATGATCTCTGTATAGGCAGACCCCTGAGCCCATGCAGAGCCCCATTAAGTATTGACCACATCCAACTCTGCACATCAGGTCTAAGCATGTGGTGGTATGGCTATAGGTTAAGAGCCCAGCTACTATGCTCTGGGTGAAATCCCAACCTTACTGAAATTAATGTGAGTTTTGCCATTGACTTCAATGGGGCCAGGATTTTAACCCCATTCTGCACTGCAGACTGCAAAACAAAACATATCCAAGTGTTTAATAAGTTTCACTTTTGCAGATCCACTCAGAAAGGAGCTGCACAGGACCACAGGAAAGTCAAACTTGCAGGCAGGGTAGATGTGGCACAGGAAACACTGGGCTCTTTGTAGGACTAGGTAGATCAATGTAGATATAATTTACATGGAGCTATAAATCAAAAATCAAAGCCTAGATGAACAGTGAAGTTTCACTAATGTTTAGTTAGCACACAATAATTTCTAAGGCACACTGTCAATTTGAATTTTTTGAAAGCTACTAATTATTAAAAATTCTAGTTTCTGACACAGCACCCTTTATATAGTATGGCCTCAATTCTTCTCTTTCAAATTCCATTTTAAATTATGTTTCATAAGTGTTTTCCACTTCCCTGCCAATGTTTATAAGGATATTTTCATCAAGGGAGAGTGGATGGATCCAAAAGCAACACTGCCAAATGTACTTAAGTCTGCCGTGTGCACTCTTGCCTGCCCACTAGCCGCTTTAACAGCAGCACTGAGGTAAGGCTTCCCAACTTCTACATTCTGCCCTGCAACCCACCAGGGAGTGCCAGGGAGAGAACAATGTTCCTTACCACTTCTGCCTCTCACACAGGCTTCCGTTGCCTCCCAGCTCATTAACCTTGCATAGTACTTTTTTTAAAAATCACAGATTCAAGAATTATTTAATGGATAAGAGACTTTCAAGTCTGCACTTCTGCCTCAGATGGTCAGCATGACTCATACACAGAAGTGTCTACCTTACTTTCCCCTGACCATTTGTCATATTCATTCTGATGAATCCAGAATAAATATTCTAGCTATTTCTTAACAGAGGTGAGCAGAGGAGCGGAGTAACCACGATTAACATTCTGTGAGAAGCACACATTGGCTAGCTGAAATGGCAAGGTGCAAAGACTGCATGCAAAATATATATGATCAGAAAGTACCACAGATCTCGAGATCTGCAGCACGAGAAGCAGGTCATGGTCACTTCATGCTTGGAGCTGCATAGGGGCATCCTATACACTTAAACACGTTTTACATTTTTTAAAATTAAAAACTCAAAATCTTTTGGTGACTAAGGAGGTGAAAAAAATCCTCAATCCTCTCACCCAGCAATACACAGAGTCAATCTGGAGAAAAGGGCATGCTCAGCAAAATATTCCTTCCTGAACTCCAAAAGAGAAATGGGCTGCTTCAAGCACAACATTAATACCATTTAAATGTATTAAATCCCATACAGTCACCTGATTGTTCATTACACACATTCATACTACTTGACTCCTCTACAAGTGGGATTGCATTCCATCTGCTTACCGCTCTTTGTAAAAATAATACATCCTATTACATATAGCCCCTCTAATTTTATACCTTTGCTCCCCAGTTCTAGTCTGCCCAACATCCTCAATTAGATTATCAATCTTAATATTTTAACAACCCTCACTGCTTTAATTACTTCAGTCATGCCACCTCTTAATGCATTTCAAGACGAAATAATTCTAATATGCTCAGTATCTCTTAAATCATTATTAATTATAACATTTAAAAATATGTAGTACAACAATACAATACCTCTGACTAATGTGTTTGGAAATATTTTATAGTGGGGGATGTGCTACTCAGTAACATTTGGCATATCGTCAATTAAATGAAAAACATGTAGCATTCCAGCTTTTGGCTGCAGTATGCCAAAAGGCATTGTATGTCATTGGTTTATGGACTGAAGAACTCCTGAATGAAGTTTACATGATGTCCTGATGTGTTGTATTTTGCATTTCTAATTGGTGTAGCTAAAGAATAGATAAAAAACCCATAACAGCTACACATTTAAAGAGCACATTATTCCTACCACAGTCAATAACCTATATTTATTGACTTATCACCAAATCCATCTCTCTCTTAGCAAGTGCAACAAAGAACGTACTGGTCTTTTTTGCCAAACTGTATCAGCAACTCTGGCGTTAACACAGAATACATGCAGATGAGGATTTACATTTTCTCCAGGACAGCAGAGTTTTGTTCAGACAAAGATTTGATAGGGAGGCTGCTGTCAGCCTTCCTCTTTAGTTGTTACAATGTCAAGATTTAGTAGAGTTTTACAAAGATTTTTAGAAAGATGCATTAACAAGATACATCATAACAGCTCTTTTTAAGTCAACATACTATGTCAGTGCAATGTCTGTTGCCAAGTTGTCAGTGTGTATTTAGACTACAATGCATATGTACATTGTGGAGCATTTAATTATATTTATATAGGATAAGGTCCATAAAGAAGTAACAATAGCATTGATCTGGACATACTGTTAAAAAGTAAGGTTTACAACAATTTACATACAAATCTCACAATATCACCCTAAACAAGATGTAAAGCACTGACAATACTACAGATTAAGAACACTTACTTAACAGCTAATGAAGAACTGAGTTTATTTTTAATGACAAAAGAGTAACATCATGCAAGAAATTCCAAGCTCACACTGCACTAATTATGAGTCATGTCATCATACTCAGGCCCCATCAAGACTACAACTATAGCTTAGCCCTGGGGCCCAGTAACAACACAGCTGTCTCTTGACCTACTTACACATAGTTATTAGTGTGGACAGTACTTAACCATACCCCTATAAAGGGGCTAAAGCCATGAATTCAGGCCTGGCTTTTAACTCAATTCTGGGATCCTGTTATGTCCTGTCCACATTACAAGTTTTAATATTATTTTAACTAGGTCAGGGAGCAATCATGTTGTAACCAGGTGCCCTGACTCAGTTAGAGTTATAGTGTAGAGGAAGTTTTTACTATTCAGGTAGCTGTAACTGAACTATATTTAATCATGGTTATACACATCTAATGTTAAAGTCATCACTTCTAGCATATAAATAACTAACTTTTTTTTTAGAAGAAGCATAATCTAAACAGCCATAATGAATTATTATTAATATCAGCTGTTAAGAGAGAATATTTCCCTTGAGAATAGTTGATAGTCAGATCTTTACCTACATAACATAGTCCACCTTGTTAATCGCATACTGTCAATATGAAAATATTAAAAAAAAAATTTACCTATATAATTAACAACACTTTAGACTATTGAAATTAAAGGATTAAAAAAATTATTTAGTTTTCACCATTTGTGGTGCTTCACACAGACTATACAATGAAAATAAGTCATTTTCACTTTCATTACTACGACATTGCAGTCCTGGTTTAGGTTTCCAGTACTGCAGAGGAATGTTTAAATAATGACAATCTCCCCTCACAAAAAAAACCCTTTAATAGAAATTAAAAAAATATTCATGACAACATTTACTTTCATATTCATGACAACATTAGTAAAATCCCTTTTTTGGGTAAGATTTATGAGTCTTGATTATAGTATTTGACTCTTTACTAACGCTTTGCAAGAGTATATGCTTTAGGGAAGAGAGAAGCTAATATATGAAACATTTAACAATTAAATTCAAGCTGCGTTGGATTAGTCAGATAAATCACATGGTATTGTTTTTACTTTCTGACCAGATGGATGAGTATGCAAATATTTAAGTGTGAATACCCATGTGGCAATTTAAAAGTTGATTTCCTCAAATATTGGCTCATGCAACTCTGAAAATCTTTCTGAGACCATTTGTACCAATTAAATCCAATTGTTTGTGTGTTTGTGGAACATGAGCCCTGAAGCAAGATGGCTGAAGAGAATTCATTAAAAAAATTAAGCACTCCCCTACAATATAGAGGGGCTGGGAATAGCTAGCACACAAATGACTATGCTGGTTCTATGCCAGTTGGGGATTGCCTCATGCCAGAAGAATCTTCAAGCTACCCATTTAGGGCCTGATTCAAAACCTACTGAAATGAATGGGAGTCTTTCAACAAAGATCAGGGCCTTATTGTGCTAGGAACTGTACGAATACATAGTAAAATTCAGTCCCTGTCCTGAAGAGCTTACAATCTAAACAGGCAAAGGAAGAAAGGTATAACATATGTGCAAAGTGAAAAATGTCATTGTTTGCAAGTGTCATGTTAGAGCCATAAGTTTTTTGTTTAAATTTTCTTAACATTTTTCCATTGAGTTTTTGTTAGGAGAGGATTAGCTAATCAAAAAGACAAAAACAGGCACACTGAAGGGCGGGAAGTAAATGGAAAAGAGGAGGGGAAAAGAGGGAGGGAAGGAAGGATGGAGGGTACTAGTTAGCCTGAAGTGAAAAGACTAAGGCCTTGTCTACACTACACAGTTTTGTCGACAAAACGTCAGCTTTTGGTGACAAAACAGTGGAGATGCATACATTGAAATGTTCCTCCCGCTGATGCAACTCCTCTGCTATGCTGACATAATAAAACCACCTCGACGAGCAGCATAGAGCTTTTTGCGATGTAGTTAGAGCAACGCAGCGTCAGTGTAGATGCCTCACTTGGTTATGTCACCCTAATTGGCCTCCAGGAAGTGTCCCGCAATGCCCATCATGATAGCTCTGGTCAGCAGTTTGAACTCTGCTGCCTTGAAGGTGCACAGGTATGTGCCTCTCTCCTATTTAAAGGCCCGGGAATTTTTGAAAATCCTCTTCCTGTTTGCTCGGCGTGCACAGACCATACAGCATCTTCCCATCTGACCATGCTGACTTTCTGCAACAGATGGTCTCCCGGGTGGAGTACACCAGAGCTGTTGGATCTGCTGAGTATATGGGGAGAGGAGGCTGTGCAGTCACAGCTTTGCACCAGCCATCGGAATTTTGATACCTATGGGCTGATTGCTGGTGACATGCAGGAGAAGGGGCATGGAAGGGACACGCAGCAGTGCCGTGCTAAAATCAAGGAGCTGAGGCAGGAATACCAGAAGGCAAGGAAGGCCAATTGTTGCTCTGGTGCAGCACCGAAGACATGCTGCTTCTATAAGGAGCTGCACGCCATCCTCGGTGGCAACCCCACTTCTACCACCAAGAACCCCATGGATACTTCAGGGGGACTTGGATGCAGCGGCCAGCGGACTCAACCCCGATGAGGAAGTGGTGGACAAGGTAGTGGAGCTGAAGGACGATGTGGAGCACACAGCAGGGTCATCTGGTTGCGCAGTGAATCAGGACCTCTTTTCCATTCCAGAGGGGTCTAGCTAGTCATAGAATCATAGAAGATTAGGGTTGGAAGAGACCTCAGGAGGCCAACTAGTCCAACCCCCTCCTCAAAGCAGGACCAATCCCAACTAAATCCCAGCACTCCGGCTCTGGCATGCAGAATGGAGGAGAGGGGAGCTCCAGTAAGTGCTCATTTTGCTTTGATACTGCATGGTGAGAGGAGACTGAGATCTCACGTACTTTCTTATATGGCAGAGGAGGGATAAGGGGCAGAAATTTACAACAGAGCCTGTCCATCTATACGCTGTGGACACGTGGCAGAAAAGTTTGTTAATGTACACAGGGATGTCCCGGGAATCCTTCATAGAGATTCTAGGAAACTCTCCCATAGGTATTCTGCAATCCTCTCCCAAATGTTCCTTGGGAGAGCTGCCTTGTTTCTCCCCCCGCTGTAAGAAACTTTGCCGCACCACTTGGCAATTGATTCTGAAGGGACCAGTGTGGCACATAGGCAAGTGGTCTACAGAGCCGGTCTGAAATCACACGCATGCAGGAGATGCACACTTGCATCCTGGGTTACCCTTAGGAGTGAGATATCAGGTTTTATTACCCTAGCCTGTGGAAAGGGCACCAATAATCAGAATAGGGTCCCTAGCCGCTTATGGGTAACCCCCTTCACAAACCACCCCTTGCCACACACCCCGCCTCTGTCCCCCCACCCCCGCAAACTCACCATAATTGGGACTTGTGCTGACCTATGTGCTAGCCAAGGGACAGTGAGAAAGAGGTGTATGTAACTTTTGTGATTCACGGCTGTGAGCACACTCACAATACCATCTCTGTTCATTGTTTCTTTGGCTTCTGCAGATGGGCCCTTGATAACCCATTTCTCCATGCTGGCGGAATGCCTCCATCAGATAAGGTGGCGACCCAGGAGGAATAAGGAGAATATGTTTTATGAAGTGCTGCAGTTAACAGATACAGCACACAGCAAAAAAAGAGTGTGGAGGGAGACAATCAACAAAACACTCAGGCTGGATAACCTGGAAAGGACACAGGGGCAGAAGTGAATTATAAAGCTCCTAGAGGGCCAGGCAGAGATGTTGAAGTCCCTCATTAGCCTGCAATCTGAGCACATCTGTGCCCGACTGCCCCTCCAGCCACTACTGAACTCTGGTCCATGCCCTCCCCAAACTCCCCCACCACATTCCTCACGTGTTCCCGGTCTGTCACAGTACCCCGTGCACTCCATGCCTAGGGACTGGTTTTCCAATGAAAGCTAGAGTTACACCCAGCTGTGAGAGCCCAAACCACAAGACTGTTCCTCATTTTCAAGTCACCTGTTTGACTCAAAGTTTGTGTTTTATTCCATTATTACACTTGAGTCTTTCAAATAAACTGAGTCTTTATCTGTGACATACTTAAATCGCTCAGTTCTAACACTGAAACCCAGTAGGAATAATTGCAATTAACGCTCATGAAGCACGCACTATAGGTGTAATTCATGGTGGCAAGTATACATTGCTTGGATGAATGCATCACATAGAGACACATTACTGGGAACAGGGCTGGCTCCAGCTTTTTTGCCGACCCAAGCGGCAAAGAAAAAAAAAGAAAAAAAGTAAAACCTGATTGAGCTGCTGCCGAAGGGGAAGAGAGGGAATGAAGGACCCGCCGCCGAATTGCCGCTGCAGACCGGACGTGCCGCCTCAACAATGGACAAACTGCCGCCCCTTTCTATTGGCCGCCCCAGGCACCTGCTTCCTTCGCTGGTGTCTGGAGCAGGCCCTGACTGGGAACTATTGTCAAAATGCTCCTTCAAAGCCTCCCTGATTCAAATAGCTTCTTGCTTCACCCCTCTAATAGCCCTTGTATCTAGCTGCTCAAAAGCAGCAGACAGATGATCAGCCTCAGTGGTCCACCTTTGGGGAAACTTTTCCCCCTTCAATTTGCAAATATTATGGAGAGTACAGCAGGCCGCAGTGACCATCAGAATATTTTCCTCACTGAGGCCTAACCAGCCAAAAAGACAGCGCCAGTGACCTTTTAATTGGCCAAAGGCACATTCAACGGTCATTTGGCTCCTGCTGAGTTTGTTGTTGAAGTGCTCCTTGCTGCTGTCTAGGTTCCCAATTGTAAGATTTCATGAGCAAGGGGTATGCGGTGTCTCCAAAGATCAATATGGGCATTTGCACATCCCCCATTGGAATCTTATGGTCTGGAAAGGAAGTCCCAGCGTGTAGCTTTCTATACAGTCCAATGTTCCAAAAGATGCGTGCATCAGGCAACTTTCTTTACCACCCCGCATTGATGTCAGTGAAACAGCCCTGGCGATCCACCAACACCTGCAAGATCATGGAGAAGCAGCCTTTTTGATTGATGTACTCCATTGCAAGGTGGTTGGGGGCCAAAATTGGGATATGTGTTCCATCTACTGCCCCGCAACAGTTAGGGAATCCCATTGCCTCAAAGCCATCAATTATTTCCTGCACATTACTGAGAATCACAGTCCTTCATAGAAAGAGGCGATTAATGATCCTCCACACTTGCATCACTGAAGGCCACTTGGTTGATTTTTCCAACCCCAAACTGATTTGTGACTGACCGGTAGCAGTCTGGAGTTGCCTGATGTCACACAGTGATTGCCACTCACTTTTCCACAGTGCGGGCAGCTCTCTTTCTGGTGTCCTTGCACCACAGTGCTGGGGCAAGCTCAACACACAATTCCAGGAAGGTGGTTTTGCACATCCAAAAGTTCTGCAGCCACTAATCGTCATCCCATACATGCATAACGATGGGATCCCACCACTAGGTGCTTGTTCCCTGAGCCCAGTACCGACTGTCCACCATAGCAAGCTGTTCTGTGAATGCCAGCAGCAATCTTGTAATGATTTCACTACGACTCTCCAAAAGAGCGCACCAACTCTGTGACTCCACCAGATCCTCTTCTTCAGGATTCCACACCCATACCTGTCTTGGATTTTGTTGCAGGACTCCAACTCTGATCCATCTACAGTATTCCTAGAAAAACGAGGAGTACTTGTGGCACCTTAGAGACTAACACATTTATTTGAGCATAAGCTTTCGTGGGTAAAGCCCACTGCATCAGATGCATGCAGTGGAAAATACAGTAGGAAGATATATACAGAGAACATGAAAAAATGGGGGTTGCCATACCAACTCTAATGAGACTAATCAGGTGGGCTATATCTTCCTACTGTATTTTCCACTGCATGCATCTGATGAAGTGGGCTTTAGCCCTTGAAAGCTTATGCTCAAATAAATTTGCTAGTCTCTAAGGTGCCACAAGTGCTCCTCATTCTTTTTGCTGATACAGACTAACACTCTGCTGATACAGGCTACCACTATGAAACCTGTCAGTATTCCTAGAGCCGTTTAGTCCAAATTGTATATGCTATGGAACACATAATATACTCTTGGCCCCACAATAAGTAGATTTTGAATTAAGGAACAGGTAATCCAGTGCCAGAGTTGCTGGGCCTGATTCCTCTGCAAGGCAAGGAAGACCTTAGGTCTCCCTGATGGAAAGGAGATGTTGAGAGAAGAGCCTCCAGCCTCCTCACCAAATCTATATGCATACATACAAAGCTATAAGTGTAGAAAGGACAAGGAAAGAAAATCTTAGCCGCCCAAAGACATAAGATTTAGACCCAAGAAGAATAGCTTATTGAGAGGTGCAAGAAGTTCAGATAAGTTGGATATGCATCTGAACATTTGAGGACTTATCCAAAGCAAACCTTTGAAGTTTCTGGTCACTTATTAATCTTGTGTCTCAGTTTAAGTATTACTTGGCTACACTACAGAAAACTCTCATAAATACATTTACAAACCAAAATGAAATGTTTTATTTTATATGGGGAACAAAAATATAGCACATAAAGCTGGTAAAAAACTGTTTTTTGTCCATGACTAAAACTATCCAGATAGATTTCAACAATTTTTTCCCGGCAAAAGGCTCCACTCTAACACTGATAACTTCCATTGCCAAGTTTCAGCTTCAAGTGAATTTTAATGCCTGAGTTACCAACTCAGAAAAACAGGGTTTGTAAGAGAAATCCCAACAGACTCCTAACTTTAACAGTGCTGCTAGCTATCACTTTCGTACACACACATGATCTCCATATAATTTCAAATATTTTGTTTACATGGATCCTATGCAGTTTAATTTTAGAAAAAGGTGCTTTCTTTGGAGGGAGAAAGTGGGAGCGGTTCTGAAAATTTGGCAATAGCCCAGATATAGACTGTTCCAGTACTGCCTCAACAGATTTTTTTCAGGGCCTAAGTATGTTGACAGTTTTTGGTCCAGGCTTTTATTATAAAAATGCACCACTTTTCATACATGTATACAAGCACACACATTATATATATGCACACATATATCCATATGTATATATCCATGTACACATATGTACAGCCATAAGCAAATGAGAGTGTATTAATATGTGAATTACTACTAACAGCATAATGGCCAACGTATTTGCCTACATAATCCCTCCAATGTATGCAGTTCATTGCTCTATAAAGCATTGAGACACAGTGTATGAACTGTATTGTATAAATGCCAGTGTAAAACACACATACATGTCCCTGTATAAACCTATTTTGGGAGACCAGTATTATAGGTTTTGCAAGTTGCTGATTATGAAGGAGGAATTTTTAATGGGGCTAAATTTAAGTGTTAGCTGGAGGGTATTGTTGTCTTATATTGGGAGCAGCCTTATGCTCAATAGTTCTATTTACTTTTTCAGGCTAGCCAGAATTAGAAAATCCCCATTGCTAGGCAGCCTAGCACATCTGTGAAGCATTTCTGGGCATTCAGAACTGAAGCATGTGCTGCCCAAAAGGAGGATTCATTACAGTATGTTATTTAGCCCTCAAACCCCCTTCCCCCAAAACAGTGCAAGTTCTTCAGTAGGAGGAAATCATCCTTACTTTAAGCAGAAACATTTACATGACCAGAACACAACAATTAGCACATTTGTAAAGCTCCAGGGATAGGAACAATTTAATAGTTTTTGAAGCAGACTAATTTTCTGGAGCTTTTAATCTTATTTTATTTTGTTTTGCATGCATGGACAAGTTCTTCTTTGCTACAAGTATTTTCTAAGTCTTCCTGGCAGAATTATTCTGAGTAGAAAAATAAATTATTTCATTACTTAATGTTTTAAAGTACTACTGCGATGAAAGTGTTACATAAGTGAAAATATTGAGTTTCTTTTTAAAAATATGTATTACTGATATATTGAACGCATTATTGCTTTCTGAACTTTTGTACATTTATAATCAAAGACAGCCAAATAGAATTGCCAATTTTGTCTATATTTGCACCAGTTCAATTCATGAGCTAAATATTTCAGATATACACTAGTGGGTTTCTTCACTTTTCATTCATCAAACTAAGACAAATGTCACACAAGATAGGAAAAATACCTGTATAATTTCCTTCCTTTACTAAAGATCAGTGTTGATAAACATAGGTACCATATATATATATTTCAGTTCTTATATCTCTTAAATGAGGCTACAGAAGTCATGTCATTCATATTTTAACATCTCATCTGCTCAATAGGAATCAGTACACGGTCTACTGTCTAAATCTTCTGTGAGCAAGGTCTTTTACAGTGTTACCTTAGACTTCAACAGTTACTGAAGAGTAATTTAAAACCCCCAATACATCGATCAATCTGTTTAGTTTTGAAAGCATGCTGTGTCATATTTTTGCATCACTACTGTTTATGTAATCCTCAGTGTAAAAATCACATTGGTGATCAAGCAGTCATGCTAAACTCCCTTTGGCAAACTAGTACAGCAAAACAATTATGCACAGAAAGAGGAACTACTGGGTAAGGGCTAAAGGACAAGCCACACTAATTCAGAACTGTAACTTTTCTTTTTAAGTGATTTTGTATTTAAGACTTGATTGGTAAAGTGATTTCAGTGTTACCTCAATATGAAAATTCTATTTTAAAATCCTGAGTTAAACATGATGATAGGAAATTGATAATAATTCAAAAGTACCAGATTAAAGCAAAACTTTCAAGAATAATTAGGGGGAAAAAAGTATTACTACTTGCCTGGATGTTTTGGGGCTTTACAATCTGAAAAGATTTCTACAGATAAGATCAGCAAGAGAAAACTATTTCCTAATGAAACTAAGCTGTCCGTCAAGCCTCAGGTATTTTCTTTTACAGGTTTTTAAAATTTATTTACTTTTGCGATTCTTATGTTTTAGTAAGAATTATTTTTTTAGTTCAGAATTTCTTCCATTTCACTTCTCTTTACCCTTAATACAAATAAGTCTCTTTAGAGCAATAAGGTCTTTAAAAACCCTTACTGTTTAGAACTGCCAACAATCCAGTGGGCTACACTAGATGAATGAGGAGAGATAGAAAAACCTGCCTCAAGTTTTCATCCCAAGAGAGGCAGGGTGCTTTGAAGAGAGAACACTTCATTTTACAAGCCAGAAGCTTGCTGCTATTCATCCAAAGACTCTTGACTGCTGTAGGTTCTGACCCATAGCATGGAAATTCACTCTGTTGACATTACATTATGAGATTGGTGGGAGGGGGAGGGTTAGGGGGTATGCCTATAAAGCAAAATATGTGGTAGTCTCTGTGTAATTATTTCTTGTAAACATGATTTAAATGTTTCCTCTTAGTAAAAAAGAGAAAACATATATAAAAACAGAATAGCCAAGCAGCCTTATCAGACACCCTTATTTAAATATTTTGAACATAGCTAGGCTTGCCCAGGGGGTACAGCCAAGGCACTGGAAAATATGAATCTCTAAAGAAAAATACATCTAAATGGTTCTTTCCATTTGAATAGACTGCACTGACATATTAAAGCTTCATAATTTTGACAGGAGACTTAGAAAACAAAAAGGTTTTCCCTTTAAAACACACACTGAAAGAATATGAAACAGTTTTGGCTTAGTGTAATCATAAAAATATGGTTTCATCCTTTGCAGCCACTTCAGAGCATACAACCACTTTCAATACCAAATCACAATGAGTTTATTCAACATAATAAAGCAGTCAATTTAAAATGTCTTCACATATGCAATAATATCAGATGAGGAGATAGTAAAGCAGATTAGCTCTACTTTTTATTGTACCCTTTTATATAGATCCCTTTTGTTATGTAAGTTTATTACTAGATAGCACTTACAAAACATTCATTAATTATGCACATATTGTACTTTAACTTCATAACTGACTTCCTTGGACAAGAATTTGAGTTAGTAATCTAGTATCAAAACCTGTTATGTTATTTGACCAAATATCTGACCAATATCTGCTAAACTCTAAATTTGATTTTATTAAATGTTGATTAAGTTATTGGGGAAAAGGCAAGAAATAGGACATCCCTATATCCAAGGCAATATAAATTATGGGACTTTCCTGATAAACAAATCTTTCCTAACGGTACCAGGCAATGTAACAAAACCACAATTAATTAATGGTATCTGATAACTAATAATAATTTTACTGTACAATGCAGTGAATTCAGGAAACATTTCTGTGGACTTTCAAAGCTATACCAAAGAGATTTAATCACTCAATTTACCA